>NW_027616480.1:252500-297279 GCF_964187855.1 Myxine glutinosa
CGACCGGTTTAGAATTGTGACCTGTAGGCCGGTGACAAACAAACAAACAGACAGACAGGTAGACAGAACCACAAACGCAACCGACCAATATACTTGAAAAATATTCGATTTTGCAAGTAATAAATAAATAACAACCAGAGTACATCTGGATCTTTGCAACGCACTGTCTTTTGTGAAGCACTTCTCAGGAAATACATTTGTCTTTTTGAGCAGTTTCAAGTTGCTATTTACAATCACTTGAGCATGCATGAAAGGGTGTAAATGAGTGCCAGCAGTACGGCTATTTGACTTGGCACGTTGAGTGCTTCGCATGACCACGGCAAAGCCATTTCTGATGATGGGTTGGTATAGCAGCAGCATTGTGCTGGCGAGAGGGCCGCTGGGACGTTGGTGCATTCCAACCAGCTGGGAATGAGGTCTTGGGAGATTAGGCCTCGTGTGAGCTAAAACAGAAAGGCAGAGGAAAAGGAGATGGATGTAAGGAGGATGTTGAGAGAGAAAAAAAGAAGAAAAGAGATTCGAGCAGAAGATGCGTGCAAATGGCTGTGCAATGCAGTTAGAATACACAAGCATTCCACTTCTAATCGAGCAGTACAATCTCTCCATGTGTTTGACCTAGTGATGTGGGAGGTGAACGTTTGCACGGGGGTTTGGTGGGACTGGGTGTTTGCACACAAGGTCTGGCATTGTCACGAGTGCAAACAATAACCTTTGAAGCTCGTATAATGTTTGTTTTCCAAAAGAAAATGCCCCAATGTTTTGCTTAACCTCCCATAATCAGGAAAGTTGTAGATTTTGACTCGGCTTCCAGCAAAAACCATAGTTGTCTTTTACGAAACGCTGGGTGTCTTCCATAAACAGGGATGCTTGCTTCCATTGTAAAAACCAAGGAGATGGAAAAGTGGCTTCAGAAATGAGTGTGGTGGATACATTTTAAAAATGGACCCCTGTGACTGAGGCTTTGGAGGGAATACACCTACTCAATTCTTCGGTCTCGAGTCTGGCATCCGTAGGCCAATTTTGCTCCAGACCTGCAGTGCTTCCAATCTTGTGCTTTCAACGAAGCACATTCTTTCGGCCAACGCAACAGAAATTGGATCACTTTGAGCCTGATCCATATACTGTATATGGCTCGCCAACAACAGCAGAGGTTTCGCCAACATATGTCCAAGAATTATTCGTCAATTGAGCAGAAGCATAATCACCGTTGCAAGTGCGGTGGAACAACTCCCTTTCTTCGATGAGCTCTACCAAATGCTTAAAATCATTATTATTTAAAAAAAATACAAAAAATTTGGCCTCCAGCACACATTTTAGCAAACCTTTCCTGCAATGCGAAAAGCGAAAAGAGATGCAATGTGATTCGATCCTACAAATACATGCCTGGCATCCAGAAAAAGCTTGCTTTGATTTGTATTTGTGTGCCCCCAAAATAGGCTGCCCGCTATTTGCGCACAAAGTATACATTCTAGTTAGTATTTCCAAAGGGCTGGCAGATAGTTGAAACCTAGAGGTATGCAAACTCGCCTCTGAGCCGTCTAGCCTGGATTTGAATCCTGACCCGAGTTGCGAACTGTCGCCCTGGTGTTTCAAAATTGCAGCAATTCATCAGTGTGTGCGCCATCCCTCATTTGGACCGTCACCTGGGTGTACTGTCTGCCAGTATTAGTTGGGAGTCGCTCAAGACCCCCACAACGTCCTTAAGAGTCGGCGAATTATGGCCAGTACCCTGAACAAATAACAAATTTCTGCCTTGACTACCACTGGGAAGCAAAGGCAAACCACCTAGTGCAATGCTCACCATGGTATTCCTTTGGCACCACTGACCTTGTCTTTGGGCAGAGCAGTATAAACAAAATATATCCCCAAGGGACAACAAATCCCCTTTCGTGAATTTTCCAAGAATTAATGTGGAGACAGCCATGTCTCTCCATTGCATGTCTGTGATTGTTTGTGAAACATCACAAGCGTTTCCATCCAATTGTGGATGCAGAAACGCAGGGTAATTTTTCACAAGTCTAACTGTATAAGATGGATGGATATAAATTTGCTCTTTTGCCAAGGAAAACGCTTCAGCCGACCCGTCGATCTATTATAGATACAGATTGATGGTTCGGCTGAAGCTTTTCCCTGCTTGGGGGTTACAATCCTGGACTGGTCGCCATTATGACGCAGGATTACTCGGCCAAGATTCCAGGGATTTGCAATTTGTTTAGGTGCTCGGGGGTAGCTCAACTCCTCCGTGCGAGGCAATTTGGAATCTTCAACATCCACCAACTAAAGTTAGCAGACACAGGACGCCTTGCTTAATTATCATCCATGCGAGGGACAGCACACACATGATGCCTCGCCCTACCCGTGAAACATCATGATGGAACCTTATAGCTGGACCAAGATTTGTACCTGGGCTAGACAGCTCATACGGGAGTGCACACATCTCTAAGCGATCCTCCCAGCCAAAAAGTATAAGAATCTTAGATCAAGTACAGTGTCATTGGAATTCTCCTCCATTTTTTTTTTTACTTGGTTCTCATTAATTTTCATCAAGAGCTTGTTTAATTTGCTTGTAGGCCAGATATTTAAAAAATGAATAGATTCCAGAGATAATTGAATCTCACTTTTTTTTTGTATACAAGATCGAGGCTCGTAAAACAGCTAACATTAATCACACAAAAAGTCAAACCGACACAAACCGACACATAAAACACAAAATAAGGGGAGCGGTAGACAAGATGGGGAAGGAGGGCGAAGGACATAAACACAACATTTGAGAGCAGGGACATCGAGAGATCTGTGGGAGGGAGAGGGCTTGTCGGGAGGTGAAATATGAATATATGAATAAAATAATGAATGATCGTTTTAAGGCCATTTTACCTGCTAGAGCAGGGGTTAGCCTTGCGGGCCCCATGACAATCATGGTTCCCTGTTTGAGGAAATGGTTTTGTGGCCAGATGCCCTTCCTGACGCCAGCCCATGGTCACGCTCTTATGATGCGCAGGGATATTGTGTACCTATTCTAGCCGGGGTACACACCAGGATCATTCATCCCAGCAAGCTGGTACTCAAATTTGCCGACCTCGGAAGGATGACAGGCTGAGTCAGCCCCCCTGGCGTTAATTCAGTGATCGACCGGGATTCGAGCCCAGGATCCTAGGATCCCAAGCCGGCACCCTAACCGCTAAGCCAACACCAGGCTGTTGGAGAGAGGAGGTGGGAGAGGTATAAAACATATGGACAGTCACTAATCGTATACTGTCCATATGCGCAGTTTTAACATTGACTCACGGATTATGTCATCTTTTTGATTGGATGCTAAAACTGATATCTCATATTTTTGAAGTCAGTTGTGATTCTTAGAGATTCTTCAAGACAGTTTCCTTCAAGACCATTGATCAGAATTTTAAAGTGGTGTTGGGTGAAATATTCTTCCACCATCGTACCCTTTGAAAGGAGGACACCAAACTTTCAGTAAATAATAACGACTTTAAGAAACTTTTTTCGTCACGTGACAGGATTTACACGAGTAGCAGAAACACTCACGAGAGCAGAATAACGTTGTCTTTCTGCGACAGGCATGATAATGCGTGATGGTTGTGACGTTGTGCGATGGCGGCATGGGGCGAAAGCATCCCACAGGGAAAGTTGTAGATGGCGGACGAGGTCAGCAGCGAATTAGGCAACAAGATTCACTTGAGTTTGTCTTTTGCATGTGCACATGTCCAAAGTAAACATTTAGCAATAAAAAAAAAATGCACATTACTTGTTGACAAGAGAATCTATGTTGGAATAACATAATCACACAATTCTCCTAAACAACCCAAACCAAAATTTGAAGGGCCATTTCTTTTCTCACTAAAAACATCCAAAAGCATTCAGAAATGAATGGCCATCTTGAACACATTTACGCACCACACACAGCCCTTATTTATTTTTTGTGTTGTTTTCCCAGTGTGCTGAGAATCCTGCCATTGCCAGGGGTTTCCTAAAAAGGAACGGACGAGGCAAAGCAATGCTTGACAGTCTCCTGCCTCACACGTGTGTGGTTCCTCTCGGAATGAGGTCCCGAAATGCTTGTGCTCGTGGCACGCCACATACTCTTTGCTCATTTCCTCTGCATCTGCGTCCTGGCAAAAGCCACCGCACGCTCTCTGTTCCCAGGCAAAGAGCTACTGTAGCTCCAGACCAAGAGCGAGATGAGTTCTGAAAGCTTGGACGTCCTCGACATTATTTAAACGGAATACGATACAAGCAGATGAATGCTCTTAAAACTGTCCATGTTGTATTGCCAATTGCCTCTCAAACCATCGAAATAAGCCAATATTCCTTTTCTTTTCTTTTTTTCCAATCCCTTGGAGGATGCAATTTAAGGGATTTGGGTCTCCTTGGCTGCCACTTGCAGGAGCGAAACAAAAAGACTGAGAAAGGTTGTAAGGGAGCTGCAACCAGCTAAGTTTATTATTGACCTTCACTGAAATCTTCATTTCTACTAAATGGAAACAAATGGGTGAGGATATCATATAAAAGTCAGGAGCAATTATCAATGTATTTGTAGACTTATAGCTGAGGGGCATAATGGATAAGCTGATAAATTGATTTGAACTGGAGGCATAAACACTCACATAAGCTTATAGTTATAGTTTAGGTTGTGCTGAATTCACATATATTCCCATCCAAGGTGTACTTGTTACCAGGCCCTTCTCCAGTAACTGGATAGTGAAACCGAGTCAGAATAACAACGCAAACAATGACGGATTAAGGAGTGGGGTCAGATGGGGTTGGCGTCTGGGGCCCACGCCTAGAGGGGACCCATGCAGGGGCGAATGAACTTATTACCGGGTTAGTTAATTAATTAAACTGTGTGGCCACAGCAATCACAGAGATGCGTCCTGATGTGCAACCTGCGTCCTGATGTCCTGCGTCCTGATGTCCTGCGTCCTGATGTGCAACCTGCGTCCTGATGTCCTGCGTCCTGATGTCCTGCGTCCTGCGTCCTGCGTACTGATGTGCAACCGCCGCTTTGACGATGGAGATGCTGAAGACACTGTGCTCGTCCAAGGAGAATTTAAAGACGGAGACGTTCCTTGTCATCATTGATCAGCGAATCAGTGCCTTGAAACACCGTCATTCAGCATACAAGGAAATGGACAAGTTTGGATTCCTGTCCAAGGTCGCCTCTCTCTCGACTCATGATATGCAGGAAGTCTTGCCCCATTCTCTCCCAATGATCTGCAACCCATGATTGAAAGTGAATTTATCCCGTTTTCTACCTTAGTGGCATCTTGAATAGACCTTCAAGCCTCACGCAAACAAACTAAGTCAGCAGAACTGAGAATTCAGCAATTCCTCCATTCCCGCATCCTCGCCCAATAACATTTCCTAACATCGAAGTATCTCTTCGAATATATCTGTCGATGATGGTATTGAATTGCATTGGTGAGGGTGATCGGTCCTTCTCAAAAACTAAAGTGTGTCAAGGATGAGGTCAGGAACCGAATGGGGCAAGATCAATTTAATAGTCTTTCAATCATGATCATCGAGAGTGATGTGCTGAGAAGAGTTAGTCAGGTTCACTATGTTTTTTCGTTCAAAATCATGGTAGATTAGCAAACCTATACATTTTTGGAAACGTTATTACATGGAAAATCTGAAAATCAATGTTTACATTTGCCAATTCCGACCAATTCCATTCGACCAATTCGACCAATCGACCAATTCAATTCGACCATTCGACCATTCGACCAATCGCTTCAATCGACCATTCGACCATTCGACCAATTCGATCGATTCGATTCGATTCGATTCATCGAATACGATTCGATCGACCATTCGACCAATTCGATTTGCCAATCAATTTGACCGACCTTTGCTTGTGTGGAACGGACTGTGAAAACGATGCGGACTATATTGTCGGATACGACACACAGGACAGTGATGACGAACTCTAAATGGCATATTCTGTAATCGTGTATGTTTGATGCCATTGACTGCCTGTGTATATTTTGTCATTGACTGCCTGTGTAGATGTGAAGTTATACTGACTGCATGTGTATATATGATTTTGCTGACTGCCTGTGTATGTTTGGTGATATGAATTATTGTGACACATTTTGATGTTATTAACTGCCTGTACAAAATGATAACATGTATTTGATTATGCAACTTATCGCGAATATAAAGACAGTATTTTGCAATTCAAAACCTTTGATTCGTGTCTTACCATTCCCCATAGCACTCATTTGATACTTTCATTGGATTCCTTGTCCCTGAAAATATAGGTTTAGTATATTTTTAAAAGTTTTTAGGGTAATTAGAGGCAGAAATAGAACAAAATATGTATTTTACAGTGGCCATTTTGAAAATCCAAAATGGCCGCCATACAGGCATCTCTCCAAATGTAAACATTGATTTTTAGTTTCCTTATGCTATAACATTTCCAAAAATGTATAGGTTTGCTAATCTACCATGATTTTGAACGAAATATAATTTATTGACATAGTGAACCTGACTAAGTTGACTTTTCAAACATCACTGATGATTTTAGCCGAGAAAAATCTAGGAAAAGACCGATGTGACTTTATATATGTTGTGGTTTCTGTGGATAAACTACCTGCACCTGGCAATGGAAATGACAAATTATGGTCTTACAAATACATTTTGCTGTCGAGCTTTAAATTGGTGTTGTGGCGGACACAAAAGCCCACTGGCGTGGTGACATCATTCCACGCACCAAGTGGGCGGTGGCCACGCCCGAGGGGTAGGCGTGGCCTCATGATATACACCGGGCGCGCAGCCCGGAGCGCGCCAGTGTTACAGTGAGCTCCTGAAATAAAGACGCTTATAAGTTACCGCTTGTCCGCTTCCTCCTTGCTCGCAAGCAGCGCGCGTAACGCCGCGCTTTACTGGTGACCCCCTTGACGTTGGATCTGCCGGAGCGATCCTTCCACACGCGACGCCATTGCCATGGCCAACTTCATCAAACTTCCCGAATTTTGGGAGGCTCAGGCCGAAGTCTGGTTCATCCAGGCCGAAGCCCAATTTCAGCTTCGGCGCCTCACCGGCGATGACACGCGCTATTGCCACGTCGTCGCCTCCCTCGGGCCCGGCACGGCCGCTCGAGTTGTGTCCGTCCTTCGCCACCCACCGGACGGCCCCAAGTACGAGGCACTCAAGCGGCTACTCCTAGCCACGTTCGGCCTCACGGACGACGCATGGGCCGACCGCCTCCTGGATCTCCCCGAGCTCGGTGACACGCGCCCGTCGGTCCGAATGGACCATATGCTGTCACTGTTGGGCGACGAAGCCCCCGGTTCTCTATTCCGGGTGCTTTTCCGTCGCCAACTTCCAACGCAGGTTCGCCTCGCGTTGGCCGGGACCGGGCTAACGGAACCCCGAGCATTGGCAGCCGAGGCGGACAAGTACTTCGCCGCTTCAGACACGCGGGCGAGAGTCGGCGTGGCCGTCACGGCCCTCGTGGCTGATGCTGCTGATGCTGCTGCTGATGCTGCTGATGCTGCTGCTGCTGCTACTGATGCTGCTGCTGATGCTGCTGATCCACAGCATCAGCTTATACAGCATACGCAGCATGCTGATACGCACCTCGTGACCGCCGCCACGCCCCGCCCACCGCCACGGCGAAAACCGCTACCGCGGGGAAACCCGCCAACTCCACCGGCCTGGCAGAGCCAGCCGCGCTCCTCCAGCTCCACCACCTGGTGCTGGTTCCATGCCAAGTTCGGCCACGAAGCTCGGCAGTGTCATCCGCCATGCTCCTTCAACAGGTCGGGAAACGCCTGGGCCGGCGCTCAATAGTGGCGATGAGCGCCGGCCGTTCGAGCAGCCTGCTGTTCATAACGGACACCTTCTCCAGGCGTCGTTACCTGTGCGACACGGGAGCGCAGGTGAGTGTCGTTCCCGCCGGCACGTCAGACAAGCACGCCGCGGGTGGGGGCCCCGTGCTGCTTGCCGCGAACGGGACGCCCATCCGTACGTACGGAAAACGCTGCCTCTCTCTGCAGTTCGGAGGGCAGGTTTTCCGATGGACGTTCGTCACCGCCGACGTGCCCATGGCACTGCTTGGCGCGGACTTCCTGTGCGCTAATGGGCTCCTGGTCGACGTCAAGCGCAGACGTCTTGTCCAGGCCGAGACGTTCAGCTCGCTCGCTTGTGCGTTGCCCAGCTCAACGAGCGGCTTGCCAAGCGGCTTGCCGAACGGTTCGGTTCCGGCCACGTTGGTCTGTACGCTGCCGGCAGCGGACGCATTCACCCACCTCCTCACTGGCTTCCCGGCCCTCACGCGGCCCACCTCTCGGCGGGGGCCGTCAAGCACGGGGTGGCCCATCACATCCCCACCGTCGGGCCACCGGTCTACGCCCGGGCACGCCGCCTCGAGCCGACGAAGCTGGCGGTGGCAAAAGCGGCGTTCGCTACCCTGGAGCGACTCGGCATCGTCCGGCGCTCAGAGAGCGCTTGGGCATCGCCGCTGCACATCGTGCCGAAGCCCGGCGGGGGATGGCGACCGTGCGGGGACTATCGCCGTCTCAATGACGCCACGACTCCCGACCGCTACCCCGTCCCCCACATTCAGGACTTTTCCGCCCGTTTGGCGGGCATGTCCTTCTTCTCGAAGGTGGACCTCATACGCGGCTACCATCAGGTCCCCGTCAGGCTGGAGGACGTCCCGAAGACGGCGGTCATCACGCCATTTGGACTCTTCGAGTTCCTGCGCATGCCCTTCGGTCTGAAGAATGCGGCTCAGGCGTTCCAGCGACTGATGGACAGCATCCTGCGTGACTTGGATTTTGTCTACGTCTACCTGGACGATATCCTCGTCGCCAGCGCGTCCCGCGAAGAGCACCTACGCCACCTCCGCACGCTCTTTGAACGCCTGGGCCAGCATGGCCTGATTGTGAACCCCGCAAAGTGCCGGTTCGGCGCCACCATAATCGATTTTCTGGGGCACCGTGTCACCAGGCATGGAGCCGTCCCCCTGCCGGCCAAGGTGGAGGCGGTGAAGGGGTTTCCACGCCCCCGCACGATCAGAGGGCTGCAGGAGTTCCTGGGCATGGTGAACTTTTACCATCGGTTCCTGCCCCGTATCGCCCAGCTCCTGCGCCCCCTGCACGAAGCTCTCCGAGGTAAGTCGGGCAAAGGCGACGTTACCTGGACCGAGCAGATGGACACGTCGTTCACGGGCGCGAAGCTCGCCTTGGCTAACGCCACCATGCTCGCGCACCCGGCGCCCGATGCACCGATCGCCCTCACCACCGATGCCTCGGACTACGCGGTGGGCGCGGTGCACGAGCAATGGGTGCGTGGAGCTTGGCAACCGCTGGCGTTCTTTAGCCGGCAGCTTCGCCTGTCCAAACGCCGTTACAGTACCTTCGACCGCGAGTTGCTCGGGCTTCACTTGGCGGTCAGGCACTTCCGCCATCTGCTCGAGGGCCGTGTGTTCACTGCCTTCGTCGACCACAAGCCGCTGATCTTCGCGATGGGCAAGGTCACCGAGCCGTGGTCGGCCCGGCAGCAGCGTCACCTCTCGGCCGTGTCCGAGTACACGACGGACATCCAGCACGTCGCGGGGAAGGACAACCCGGTGGCGGATTGCCTTTCCCGGGCCGTCGCCCACGCAGTCCACCTCGGCATCGACTATGCCCGGATGGCAGCGGACCAGGCCGCTGACCCCGACGTCCAGGCCTTGCGGACCGCCGTCACGGGCCTCCGCGTCACCGAGGTGGCGTTCGACGGCACGGGCGCGGCCCTCTTGTGCGACGTCTCCCTCGGGCGTCCTCGCCCCATCGTGCCCGTGGGCTGGCAGCGCCAGGTGTTTGACGCCATCCACGGCCTGTCCCACCCGGGCGCGAGGGCCTCCCAAAGGCTGATCGCCGACAAGTTCGTCTGGCATGGCCTCCGGAAGGCCGTCCGCGGCTGGGCCAGGACGTGCCTCGCGTGCCAGCGCGCCAAGGTGCACCGGCACACCCAGGCCCCGTTGGCCCCGTTCACGGTGCCGGAACGCCGGTTTGACCACGTCCATGTGGACCTGGTGGGACCTCTGCCCCCCTCGCGGGGTTTCACCTACGTCCTCACCATGGTGGACCGCACCACCCGGTGGCCAGAGGCCATGCCCTTGGCGTCGACAACGGCAGCCGATGTCGCGCAGGCTTTCATCGCCACCTGGGTCGCCCGGTTCGGCGCCCCCTCAGACATCTCATCCGACCGCGGCCCCCAGTTCACCTCGGAGCTCTGGGGGGCGGTCGCGCAGGGGCTCGGGGTCCGGCTGCACCGAACCACGGCCTACCACCCCCAGGCTAACGGCCTGTGTGAGCGATTTCACCGCTCATTGAAGGCCGCACTCCGGGCCACCCCCGCGACGGCGGCTGGGTCGACAGGCTCCCCTGGGTCCTGCTGGGCCTCCGGACGGCGCCCAAGGAGGACCTGCGCGCATCCGAGGCGGAGTTGGTCTTTGGGCAACCGCTGCCGGTGCCGGGCGAGTTCCTCCCCGACTCCACGGCACCATGGTCCGCGGCACAGCAGCGCTCCGCTCTGCAAGAGACCGCCCAGAGGTTCACCCCGGTGCCAACGGCATGCCACGGGCACCCACCAACGCACGTTGCCCCGGAGCTTCGCACGGCGGAGTACGTCTTCGTCCGCCACGATGCCCACCGGACACCACCGTACGACGGGCCTTTCCGCGTGCTGGAGACCGGGGCGAAGCACTTCACCCTGGACATCGGCGGTACTCCTGACCGCGTTTCGGTAGACCGCCTCAAGCCGGCCCACCTCGACGTGGACCATCCACCGCCAGTGGCCCGACCCCCACGTCGGGGCCGCCCCCCTGTGGGCGGACCCCCGGCACCGCCCAGCCCCGCCGCCACGCCGCCCCCCGGTCCTGCACCCATCCCAGGGGCAGCCAGGGGCATCCCACCTGGCATCCCTGCACCCCGGACGCCGCCGATCGCCAGGGGGCGCTTCGGCCGGGTCATTCGTCTGCCCCGCAAACTGGCCCTCCAGGTGCGCGGGAATTCTGGGGGGGCGCGTGTGGCGGACACAAAAGCCCACTGGCGTGGTGACATCATTCCGCGCACCAAGTGGGCGGTGGCCACGCCCGAGGGGTAGGCGTGGCCTCATGATATACACCGGGCGCGCAGCCCGGAGCGCGCCAGTGTTACAGTGAGCTCCTGAAATAAAGACGCTTATAAGTTACCGCTTGTCCGCTTCCTCCTTGCTCGCAAGCATCGCGCGTAACGCCGCGCTTTAGTGTCACTGTAGATTTCGTTTATTTTTTTCAATGTAATAAAGGTTACCATAAAGGTTAGGGTTACCATATGTCCGTTTTTTCCCTGGGAATGTCGTTTTCGGTTCTTAAATCTAATTATCTAAAAATGCCTGGGATTTTGCTATTTTTTTGCTTTCACATTTTCAAAGGAATAAATTTTAAGATTTGAGATTCCTTTGTTACCATATTTAAATAGTTACACGTCTGTACTATTCCGTCATGGCGTAATGGAAGTGTTCAAGCATCGCCACTCACGTGTCCACTTCTTGTCCAACTTCACAGTGAGAGAGAATCCTGGAGTGTCCTCTTTTTTCGGAATGGCCATCTCTGGAGTGTCCTCTTTTTGAGCATCATCATAACATTAACAAGAACATATCCTAGATCTAGAATGCGTTGTGTTCCGTAAGCAAACGGCTTACTATCGCTTTCCATGTAAGGTATGTAAGGTATGTAAGGTATCTTGACAAGCTACGATTGATTGTAGCACACGTTTATTGACTCTCCCGATACAGGCCCGATTAACTGCAGCGCCATCCGAGCTGGGGCGTAGGGATACAATGCGGTCCCGGTGTAGGGATACAACGGTGAATATTTGCAGCTTCATACATGACATCCTCCCCTTTAAGTCCAAAATTACCAAGAGCAATACGTGCTAGATTTCCAAAATTGGCATTTCAAAAGCAACATTTCCAAAACATGTGAAAATATGCGTGCAAACGATTATGAGAATAATGAAAATACGTGAAAATAGAACATGTGTCACCGTGAAAATAGAACATGTGTCAACGTGAAAATAGAACATGTGTCAACGTGAAAATAGAACATGTGTCAACGTGAAAATAGAACATGTGTCAACGTGAAAAAAAACATCTTCAAAGATTCAACCGGTGGGGTGCTTTTCTCTCACGCATTGAGCGTCGCGGTGTACCAGTGGATACAGAGTCCGAGGTGATTCCTTTGGGTCGCGGTGTACCAGTGGATACAGAGTCCGAGGTGATTCCTTTTGGTGGCGGTGTACCAGTGGATACAGAGTCCGAGGTGATTCCTTTGGGTCGCGATGTACCAGTGGATACAGAGTCCGAGATGATACCTTTGGGTGGCGGTGTACCAGTGGATACAGAGTCCGAGGTGATTCCTTTGGGTCGCAGTGTACCAGTGGATACAGAGTCTGAGGTGATACCTTTGGGTGGCGGTGTACCAGTGGATACAGAGTCCGAGGTGATTCTTTTGGGTCGCGGTGTACCAGTGGATACAGAGTCCGAGGTGATTCCTTTGGTCTCCACGAAGGGTGTGGCGTTCTCAGAGGTTTTCGGGGCATCCGAGCCGGCTGGAGCGCCGACGACGATCTCCGGCAGTGGCGGTTCGAACTGTTGTTCTGACTGTGACGATGCTGCAGGCTCTATCGACTCACAGTGACGGTGGGTTATGTGGTCCTGATGTCGACGAATTTCGCGGCCGGCCTGCAGGCGAATCACGCAGGACGGTGGACCTGGCTTCTCGATGATGTCCCCCGGTAGCCACGTCGCACCTGCACCAAAATTTCGGGCAAACACTGGATCTCCGATGTTGATACATCGACTGTTGGACGTCTTATCGTGGACCAACTTTTGATTAAGCTGGCTCTGATAAACATTTGATGATATGTCTGGTTTGAGATTGTCAAGTGTCGATCTCAGGTGTCGTTTCATCAATAACTCAGACGGGGCTGCACCTGCTGTTGATTGTGGCGTGATGCGGTATTTGAACAGGAGACGAGACAGCTTTGTTTCCAGAGTTCCCTCCTGAAGTTTCTGCAATCTGGATTTGATGATTCCTATGGATCGTTCGGCCAAGCCATTTGAAGCCTGGTGATGTGGGCTGACAAACTTATGTTTGATGCCGTTCAGACGTGTGAAATCGACAAACTCGGAACTGGAAAAACATGAACCGTTATCACTCACGATCTTCCTGGGCAGACCATGAGTGGCGAAACAGCGTCTGAGTCTTTCGATGGCAATGGCTGACGTAGTACCACGCGTCACATAGGCATCAATTCATTTTGTGTGCGCGTCCGTAATTATTAGAATCATGCTGCCGTTAATAGGCCCGGCATAATCGAGATGCAGGCGATGCCACGGTTCGCTGGGCCATTCCAGGGATGCAGTGGCGCTTTCGCAGGTGTATTCCGGTGCTCTGGCAGGGGTAACAATGTCGAACATGATGTTCGATATCAGCATCAAGATTCGGCCACCACACGTAGTTTCTAGCGAGTGACTTCATCTTCACAAAACCCGGGGTGACAGTCATGGATTTCATCCATGAGCCTGGAACGCAGATTTCCCGGGATCACGACACGACATCCCCAGAGTAGGCAACCATTTTCCACGCTGAGTTCGTTTTTACGTGCTTTAAAAGCCGCAAAAGCTGGGTCACCCTCAGGTAGCAAATGCCATCCAAGCTGTACAGCCTGGACAGTTCTGGACAGAACGGGGTCTCGTCGAGTATGAGTGCGGATCTGGCCGGAATCGACAGCACAATCTTCCAGATGATCCATCAGTGCGATAATGGATCCTGGTGTAGGCGAATCATCAACGGATTCTGGAAGAGGTAACGGACTCATGGCATCTGCATTTGTGATAGACGAATCGGGCTTATAACATATGGTGTAGTCATAAGCAGCGAGAAACAGGGACCAGCGGATGATCCTGGGCGGTAGTGTGTCAGATGTCGCCTTAGTTGGACCAAATAGACTGATCAGCGGCTTGTGATCAGTGCGAATCGTGAAATGATGTCCAAGAAGGTACTGGTGAAATTTGCCGACGCCGAAAACGATTCCCAACCCTTCCTTGTCAAGTTGGGAATAGTTCTTCTCTGCCGGGGACAACGTTCTGGATGCAAATGCAACCGGTCTTTCCGTACTGTCAGGCATCACGTGTGATATGATAATACACTCCCCACTCCATACCGACAGGCATCGCATGTCAGCACAAGATCCTTCTCTGGATCAAAATGAACGAGAACATTGGACGATTTGAGCAGATTCTTAGAGGTCTGGAATGCTGATTGTTGAGTGGACCCCCAGCTCCAGGAGACTCCTTTCCTCAAAAGCCGATAAAGGGGGCCCAAAACGTCGGTCACATTCGGGATGTGACGACCATAGAACTGAAGCAAACCGAGGTATGACTTCAATTTGGTCACGTCTGGTGGAGCAGGAGCATCCTTGATAGCTCGGACTTTCTCATCTGTCGGGTGTAGACCCTCGGCATCAATCGTATGACCCAGGTACGTGACTGATGGCACCATAAACTTGCACTTGTCTCGACGCAAACGTAGGCCGGAGTCCGAAATCTTCTTCAGATCTCTATCCAGGTTTTGTAGATGTTCCGCGTCCGTACGACTAGTAACCAGAATATCATCCTGGTAACAAACGACGCTGCGTTCGGCGGCAAACAAACTGTCCATGACACTCTGATAAATTCCAGGTGCAGATTTCACTCCAAAACTGAGTCAGTGGTACCTGTACAACCCACGATGCGTGTTGATGGTAAGATACTGTTTCGAATTCTCGTCCAAGCGGAGCTGTAGATAGGCGGATTTGAGATCGAGTTTCGTAAAAGTCTTGCCTCCCGTGAGACGAGCGTCGAGGTCTTCCATCCTCGGGATTGGATATTTATCCAATGAAGAACACTTGTTCACGGTCATTTTATAATCTCCACACATGCGGATGGACCGGTCCGATTTTATGACCGGAACGATGGACGCCGCCCATTCGGCATACTGGATTTGCTCGATGATCCCCAGATTTTCAAGATGATCCAGTTCCTTGTCAATCCGCTCCCGCAGGACGAAAGGGACTGGGCGAGCTCTGCAAAATATAGGATTGGCATCCCGGTCAACCCTGAGTTTAGCCGTATGTCACATAGGATTGGCATCCCGGTCAACCCTGAGTTTAGCCGTATGTCCTTTCAAGGTTGCAAGCTCATCCTTGAAGACATCCGGGTACGTATCCAGCACATTTTTGAGTGTGTATGCTGCGGTAGGAGAAACGTTGGCTGCTCGGAGTTGATGAATGCTTTTCCACTACAGTTGAATTATGCTCAACCAGTTCCTGCCGAGTAAGGAAGGGCCCATTCCAGGAATAACGATCAGGGGTAGGTGAAACTCACGGTTATCATAGCCCACCGTGACGTCACATGTACCGCAGGGAACAATCTTCTCACCTGTATAGGTGGAGAGTCCATAGGTAGTAGGTTTCAGATGGGGTCGGTCAGCATCACTCCACAGGTTTGTGAAAACAGCATGGCTGATGAGCGAGACAGCTGCACCAGTGTCGACCTCCATTTGCAATAATCGATTGTTGACGACAACAGTGGCAAGAAGAGGGTCCCGCTTATGGTGAGAATCAATATGAAACAGGTCACACGATTCTGAGTTGTCGGAAACAGAGCTCACCTGGTCAAATTCAGGTTCCTCCGAACCGATAAACTGATGAATCTTCTTGTCAGCAGCTTTCTCTTTTCCCGATTTGCGAGTGATGCAAGCTGGAGCAATATGGACAGTTTTCGAACAGAAATGGCAGGTCGCATCTTTGAACCGACACGTCTCCGGAGGGTGCTTTCCGTTGCACCGAAAACATTTGTTGTGTGTTTGAGACTGCACTGGCTTCTGACGAGGAGCCTTGTTCCAATGTTTTGGCTGAACATGATCCAACCGATTCACAGCAGGGCTGGAACCAGACGAGCGAGTGGCACCGATGCTTGTAGCGTTGCGTTCAGCACTTTCCATTGAAATGGCGGTGTCTCTGGCATTTTGGAACGTCAGTCTTCTCTCAGCAAGCAGGCGTCTACGAGTGCGATCATCGGACATGCCAACCACCAGCAAATCACGGAGCATGTCATCAATCGTGTCCCCAAACTCACACAGATGTGACAGTTTTTTGAGGTGTGCAATGAAGTCTGCGATCGACTGACCTTGCTGCTGTCTGCACATGTAAAAATTAAACCGACACAGGATGACTGAAGGAGATGGGTTGCAATGTTCCTTCAAAGCGGCCTTGAGCTCTGCATACGTGAGCTCCTGGATTGTCCGAGGACGAATCAGGTTTTTAACGAGTGTGAACGTCTCACCTCCGCAAACGGACAGGAAGACGGCCTTCATCCGGGCTTCCGTCGCGATGCCGATCGCCTCGAAGTAGAAAGACAACCGCTCGGAATACGTGTCAAAATCTCCCCTATGAGGGTCGAATTCATCGATATGGCCGAAAGAAGTCATGGTCTAGATGTTTGTCCTCGTCGCCATGTAAGGTATCTCAACAGACTACGATTGATTGTAGCAC
This sequence comes from Myxine glutinosa, assembly GCF_964187855.1. Classification (NCBI taxonomy): domain Eukaryota; kingdom Metazoa; phylum Chordata; class Myxini; order Myxiniformes; family Myxinidae; genus Myxine; species Myxine glutinosa. The sequence goes on from NW_027616480.1 coordinate 269,087, forward strand.
ACGTTTATTGACTCTCCCGATACAGGCCCGATTAACTGCAGCGCCATCCGAGCTGGGGCGTAGGGATACAATGCGGTCACGGTGTAGGGATACAACGGTGAATATTTGCAGCTTCATACATGACAGCTTTCCAAGCCAGTCATTCCAAATCAAGCACTTTACAAGCCAGTTGCTCTCTATCAACCACTTTGCAAGCTGCTCGCATAGCCGTTCAGCAAGTGGAGCAAGCAATTACGAGAGGTGCTTTGTTAGGTTAGCAAAAATGGCCGCCGTAGTCAGATTCAAGACGATACTGCAACCAATGAAATGTTCAGAAGCATGTACTCCTGTTATGTATAATCATAATTTTAATGGAACTAGCAGACACCAATAAAATCCACTAATGGATTAGGTGGGATGAGGGAGGGAAAGTGGTGGGATGAGGGAGGAAAAGTGGTGGGTGGGGTGGGAGAAGAGAGGAGAGGGGTGGGAGGAGACAGGAGAGGGATGGGTGGAGAGAGGAGAGGGTGGGAGGAGAGTGGAGAGGGGTGGGAGGAGAGAGGGGAACCCCCAAACCCTTAAAAACTCCAAGTTCTCATCCTCCACCTCCCAACCCCAAGTCCTCACCTTCACCCTCCTCACCTGAAGGCATCAATCCTCTCCCTACCACTCCAAAGCCTTCAAACTCCCTCCCCATCTGACATGGTCGACTGTCCAACACACAATCCCACAAGATATGCTGAAAGAAATGTGACAATAAACGACCCGAAACCAATTATCTTCTGACTGATGTGTGTGTGTGTGTGTATATATATATATATATTTATATATCATTACGTTTGTGAGGGTAAACAATGAAATACCTGAGTCGAGATAGAATCGTATAGATTAGCATGCTCCAAGTGTCGCGTAGAGGAATCTCGTTGTATCTAAGTCGGCCGTCTGTCTGGTTAAGAGCATTTGCATGTCGCCATAAGGGGTGTGGCTTTGCGATTTGCATAACTTGGGATAGCGAAAAGTGGCATAAAGCTGCCACCTCCATGTGGCAAGAGTCGGGACAGCACCTCTAAGGTGCTGTGCTAAGTTGCGGCTGAGCATTGAAAGGATCTGGGGAATCAACCCCCTTTTCCTTTCATTTATCCTCCAAATTTCGTAAAAGAATTATGGCAGGAATTTCGGGCGCTGCCTCAACAGCTACCCCGGAGGGTATTGCGCCAGAGCCAGGCGGGGCTCGGGGGCGCGCAGTGTTTGCGTGTGGGGACTGTGGAAGGGAATTTGGGACGAAGATTGGGCTCGGTGTGCACTCTCGTGCCAAACACCCTCGGGAGTTCCACCAGCGGCATCTTCCTGTAAAGGAGAAACTGCGATGGGACCCTGAGGAAGAATACATGATGGCTCTCGAGGAGCTCCGGCTAGTCTGGGTGGGATGTAAATTCATCAACCTCGGGCTGGTTGAGCAGGTCCCTGGCCGATCCCTCGAGGCCATCAAAGGGAAGAAGTGGAGGGTGAAGGCCTACAAGGAGCTTGTTCAGCGGCTCCTTGTAGAGTCTGAGCAACAACCGCGCCCTCGGCCGAGACGTGCATGCCCACCACATGGCCGTAGGTCAGTGGAGGGAAGGGGAGCTCTCCGCTGGGGGCAGGACCTGGTGACTTGTCACTTGGCTTGGTCCCTGGTGGGGAGTCACCCGGCCCTGAGGCCGAAGCTTTGAGCGAGGAGGAAGGAATGCGATGGAGGGAAGAGATGAAGGTCTTCCTTCAGAAACTGCCTCCTGGTGGCCGTGAGTGGGACGAGCTTTGCTTGGACCAGCTCATTGGTCACCTTGGGGACATATCTGGGGGGGGGGGGGAGGGGGGGACCTCGAGGCAGAGCTTGAGGCCTCCGCTGACAGGATACTCTCAAGCATACGTACTGGTGGCATTGGACATCATGGCGGCATATCTGGGCGCGGCCCTCGTGCTGGCGTAGGGCATGGAGCTCGCGGGGATGGCAAAGGAGGGGGGTTTGAAAGGCGGCTCGGGCTGCAAGACTGGCGCAGAAATGTTCTCCCAAAGCCACTTGACAGACACACTATGCTGCTGTGCAACGACTGCACAATTTAAATCCAAGTCGCTGTGCGAAACAGTGCATTGCAGGCACGTGGGTCGAACGGGGTGACGACCTGGATGGTGGTCAAATGCTTGCTTTCTGGCGTGCGGTTTTCAGGGGGGGAATCGTACCCAGATCGCAGGCATGTCAAGGTTGCTACACGACAGTGGGATCTGGTTCATCCCATCAGTCTGGAGGAGGTCCGAAGGGGTAAGGACTTCTTCAGACACGGGGGCTCCCGGGGTGGACGGGATGTCCAGCAAACTGGTGAAGGCGATACCAGATTCCTGCTTGTGTAAAATGTACAACCTCTGGGTGTTTTGTGGGCTTCTGCCTCGCAGCCTTAAAAAGCATAAGACGGTGCTGAGCCCCAAGACATCCAGCCTCGAGCATCCTTCCAACTTTCGGCCGATAACAATCAGCAGCTACCTTGTGCGGCTACACCATAAGATTTTCGCCAGGCGGTTGTCCGGGGCTTTTGATGTCCATCCGGTGCAGCGAGCTTTCTGGCGGGGTGATCGTAGCGCAGAAAATGTCAACATTCTGGATGGCATTCTGTGGGATGCCGCATGCAACCTCACTCCCCTGTGCCTCGCTGTAATGGATGTGTCGAAAGCCATCGACTCCGTCAACCACGGAGCGATTCTTGGGGCGGCGAGAGGAATGGGGGCTCCGCCCCCATTCCTTTAGTATCTCAGTAGGTCGTACGAGGACTGCACGGCCATCCTTAATTGTCACGGTGCCGAGCCAATTCCAATGACTCGTGGTGTTAAGCAGGGCGACCCGCTCTCTTCGGTACTGTTCAACAGTATCCTTGATGAGGTGCTGAGGAACTTACCGGAGGGAGTGGGTGTAAGGCTTGGAGGTGAAAACATCCAGGCCTTGGCCTTTGCTGACGACCTGATCCTGGGTGCCAGAACACCGGCTGAGATTCAGTCATCAATGGATGCGGCGCATGCCCTGCGAGCACAGGCAGGCTTGGAGATAATTTGTGAGAAATCCATCACACTGAACATTACCATCGACGGCGCTAACAAGCGTTACCTTGTCGATGCGGTGCCACGGTTCGCTATGGGCAGTAAATTGTTATGGCCGTGCACAGCGGCAGAAGAGCTGAAATATCTGGGGATCAAGTACCTCCCCACGGGAATTGCCCCTACATATGGGGCGTCCCTTGAGGAGGGACTTGTGAACCTCAGGCGAGCGCCTTTGAAGCCGCATAAGCGGATGGCAATGCTGTGGGATAATCTGCTGCCCAAGCTCCAGCACGAGCTTGTGCTGGGTATAGCCCAGACAGGTGTGCTCCGCAGGTTGGATCGACAAGTGCGCCACCATGTGCGGCTCTGGCTAAGACTACTGAGAGACTCTCCAGTGCCTTTCTTTCATGCCAGGGCCACGTATGGTTGGCTGGGTTTCACCCAGTTCCGCACCTCGAGTCCAATTCTGCGTGAGCGTAGACTGTGAGGGTTAGAACGCTCGGATAGCCCCTATCTGAAAGCCATCTTCCGGACAAGCATGGGGGACCAGATAAGACTCCGTAGCACGTATAACCTGCATTATGGTGGTGAGTATCCAAGGACTGTCAAACAGGCGGATGCTCTCACGGCCCGACTGTTGCATGCAACAATCGATGGCCGTGGCCTGGCTGAGGTGAGTCGAGTTCCCCAGCCTCAGTGCTGGGTGCTCAACCAGACTCGCTTCAGTCAGGCAGAGCATACATCGAGTCGGTAAAGGTGTGGGGCAATTTGCTCCCCACTGGATCCTGCTCGAGCTGCGGCAGGCCTTTGGATGCTCAGAGTAGGTGGTGTGATATGGGTAGCCGTGCGAAGGAGACCCTGTCTCATGGGTCCCAGGCGTGCATCCGTACTCACGCTGTTAGAGTGTGGTGGCACAACGACGTATGTCGTTTTGTGTGCGATCGGCTCCGGCAGCGTGAGTACGAGGTTCTAGCAGAACCCGGCATTCCCACTGCAGCCGGTCTCCGGAAGCTGGACATCGTTGCTGCAAAGGGTGGGGATGCCATGGTGCTAGACGCACAAATCATGAGAGATACTCTTGCGCTGTCATTTGAGCACGCCCAAAAGAGGCGTAATTACGATGTGGCCGATGTCCATCACTGGGTTTGTGGCAAGCTCCGCACTCTCGACCCGCCACGTGTTTTGACCGTCATGCTCAACTGACGTGGAGTTTGGGCGCACGAATCGGCGTGCATTCTCCGTGACCTAGGCCTTACATATGGGGACCTCCAACTGATCACGGTCAAGGTGGTGGAGAGTACCATGAAGTCGTTCCGGGCCTTTAAACAGTCCTCATTACGTTGCCTGCGGCGTCGGGTGGGCGGGTGCCCTTTGGGCGCTGCACTGTCCTAATTTATTTTTAAAATTGGTGGAACAACATTATGATTTTGAGTTTGGTTAAAGTTTCTATTTCCATTTTGATCTCTTTTCATTTTGTCCCAGATTCCTAAAGATTTTTTCAGCGATGTGCTGCCGTGGAGGTACCAGGGAGCCTCGTGAGCCGCTTGCCCCAGAGGTTTTTTCTTTTTCAGAGGGGCCTATTTTGATTAGGGTTATCTGGTTAAAGTTTCTTTCTCCATTTTCGGGATTATTCTGTTGTGCCCAAGATCCCTTAATTATTTGGGTGTGCAGCCTCACAGGGATGCAATTCTAGGGCTTAAAGATTAATTCCCCAGTGTGTAATTTGCCTCCTGTGGTCTTCCCTTTGATTTTATTACATTCGGCCAGCCAGGAAATTGAGGGTGAAATAAAACAACTACAACAAATGGACTCATTCGCTCACAGAGCCACCGGGGCCGACAGAAACAGCATTTGCCGATCGGCACGTAAATCCCGCCTCACGACCACCGACATCATCCGAACATTCCCAAGCAGATTAGAGATTAGACTCCACCCCCCGATGACTCGTAATGAGGAGGCCATGACCCGGCCTTCATGATTGATGGAGGTGCGATGGGATGATTGAGTAGAGCTCGGTGATTGGACAAAGTGTGTCGTCACTCGTCAGCGTGGAACATTCGAGGGCTAGAGCCTAGAGGAAAAAGACGCGGTCTCACCATTTTTACTCTCTTGTCCCAGGTTTGGTTGAGGGCCGTCGCATCTCTCTATCGTCCTCTCGTTTTGTCTTGATCACACTGGCAAACGGCTGTGGTTGTGCTGCGTCCATTTTTGAAGCCTTGGATAGTAACGGGGGGAGAAGAGGCCATCCTGTCGATCTCTTTGTCTCGGTGCCTTGGTGGAAGGTGGGCGTGTGTCTTGCTGGTGCGCTTTTGGTCACGGGTGCGCCTGTGCGGAGGAGGAATACATCGGCGGTTTGCAGAGCTCTTGGCGCATCAGTCAGAGGGTGACAAAAGCGAAGGGGGACCGGCCACACAAAATCCCCTCATGTTCGTGGTAACTCGAAGAGGAGCTTCAAGAAAATTTGAAAAAATCTCGCCATTTGAAAAAAACTTTGAAAATCTGGCGATTTCCCAGCACGTGGCTGCGGGACATTTTGTGTTGCCGACTTCATTCAACACCCCCGCTTGAACAAAATGCTAAGTGGCGGCACTATAAACACCATTTTATTTTCATTTATTTTATTTCTCCATGTGTCTCTAATTGTGTCAGAGTGGAGGATCCCTCAATTAGGATTTAGTTTTTACCCCACATTCATTAAATTTGGTTTACCATTATTTTCATTAAATCCTGTACTTTTGCATTTCATTCTTGTATTGTGGATTTTGCTCGTACCGTATCTGTGTTTATGGGTTCGGATTTAACCCCGTGTGTCCCCAATTAGATAAGGCTCGGGCCTTTCCCACGCATGCTAAAAACAAAGCCACCAAGTTTCGAAATACACCTTTGAGTTTAAGCTCGTTTCGGCAATCCGACAACTTGGGAATCTTAATCCCCGGCAATGCAACATTTAAAATATATATATATATATATATATATATATATATATATATATATATATATATATATATATATATATATAATTATATATATATATGATATATATATATATATATATATATATATATATACATATTGTTGCGGTTTTTACAACCTTCACTTTGTAAATTTAGTATTAAATTTCCTTATAAATAACCCCTGTGTACATTTCCCCTTAATTGGCTGTTAATTGAAATAAGTGCACCTTACTTAGTCCACATTGCAACACGTAGCAAATCATAGGACCTCTCTATAGTTATATCGTTATTCTGTGTTTCAGGTAAGGCTATGTTGCCCATAGTTGAATCTGCGTTGCATCAAACAAATAAGATGGGCCCCCTTTTCAATTTCCACAAAGCGCCTCTGCCAGCCCCAGCCGCCTTACCGCTCGCTCCAAAACTCCATTGCCCACGAGACCAACATCGGAGAAGAAGGGGGAGGAGCTACCACCCCACAGGCGTGGCCCCACCTCGTCACCAAAAGGTGGAGCCAGAAAGCCCTTACGACCAACCAGGAATCGGTGGGCATGGCTTGAGAGGGCGTGGAGTGAAAGATCTGGCAGGTTCGGGAGGGTTCCAAGGGTGGGGTTTCGAACCCGTTGTGTGAAGCCCCCACCACAGATGAGTGAGGGAGCACTAATCGAGAGTTCTGTGGAGGGAGGCGCATTTTCATTTGTGGCGTTTTGTGGCATTTTCCGATTCCGTAACCATCGAGGAGGTGCGGCGAGTAAGGAGAGACCTGCTGCTGCCGAAAGCCCTGCCGTGTGGAGCCGCCGGCTGTTCGCTTCCGAACTGCGAACCTGGAGCAGACCTCTTTGCTGCGCATCTTGCCCGGACCTTCCTGCCCTGTGTCCCACCTGAACCTTCTCCTTCCAGCCATTCGTGCCTGCCTGCAATTCCCTATTCGTGTGAGTCTGTTTCTGTTGTCCTGTGGGAATAAGTAAGCTTGTATAAGGATTGCACTGTGTATTCTCTTCTGTAAATTACCTTCATTTCTTCCTTGGTTTTGGGTTTTGTGTAAATAATTAATAAATCCCTGTTATTTCTTACCCGTTTGGTTTCATTCTCATCCGATCGCTTTAGTGATTTCCCCATTCAGTTCCTGTGGTGCGATTTCGGCAAACGCTTTATAATCGGGTTAGTCATTGCTAACGGCCCGCATCGCGGCTCGCTTCACTCGGCGCAATCAAATCAATTACGCTGCGGCAGGGGCGGGAGTATTTCCTTGCATACCGGAAGGCGCTGGTACTTAGGTCATAGGAAGGATAGGCCTAATACCCTATTCAGTGCTGACCGGGCATGACGTCATACCCCCAGGATCGGAGACGGCCAGTGTACAAGACAAGGGGTTAACCCCCCTTGGTAAGGGGAGCGCCGTACTCCGGATTCCGTAACAATTTGTGTCAGGGAGTGGGATTTGGACCCGAACCAAATTTTTAAGAACATCGAAAAATTTGGTCAAAATTTTGAGCGGCCGAAATTTTTATTAATATCCTAAATTAAAGTCGTGCCATGGATGATCAAGGCGGTCGGATGCCGGTGGGGGTAGAAGAAGATGGGTTAGAGGCAGCCCAGGACCCCAGGGAGGAATTGGAGGAGGAACGCAATACGAATACGGTAGAGGGGGCTTCAGGCACACTAGATGGCGGCGGCGCGCACGAGGTTGGGGGCGCACGGAATGGCGCCTCACACGTGGCGACGAGGGTCGAGCCTGCGTTATCAATGGCCTGGGATCCATTTTTTGCAAATTTGTTGAAATTTTTGACCCAGTGGGATGAAGAAAACAAAATGTATGCCCAGGGGCTCATATCCACCAAGGAAATTTATGACATGGGTGTTCAAATGACTAAAGAACTCAAAGAAATGAATGCAGAGTGAAAAAGGGAGGAATCCAGGCATAACATGGAAAAATTGGGGAAGGACATTGGGCGCGAGTTGGGCGAGAAGGTCCCAAGGGTGCACGACAAGGTAACGCGACTCAAGGAGCGCAGGTTGAGCGAGTCGGAGCAAGGCGCAGGTAACTGGACCGGGGTAGAAATCGCAACCCGGGATATGGGAAAGCCGGCGACCGCTGAGGTAGGAGAGAAAATTTTATTCGGACCAGCGGTCGTCGAGGGGAAGAAAAAAGAAATTAAGTCCGAATCATTCGAAGCAGTATTGGAAATTGGAATTGGAGAGACCGCATATGTAGAAAAGCACTCGCGGCAGGGAGAAATGGAAAATGCACAAAGTCTGGATTCGCATCATGATGCTGTGCTTATTAACACCAATGAAAGTTTTCAGGTGGTGTTGGAACGAAGGAGAAGAAGCGCCCAGGTGAGTCGTGCGGGGAGATTTTGCAGGAGGATGTTTGGCGCATAAAGAATGTTCGCGCGCTTGGGATCGAGAAAGCATCCGGGCATTGGTGAAGGGTCCCTTGTGAGTGGAGTGAGTGGAAATGGCGCGCTTGTGAGAAAAAAGTGTGCATCGGGGAGTGAGTGTGTTACAAAGTGTGGGAGTGATACCGAGTGCGAGCAAGAATACACGTCGGAGCGTAAGTGTACGGAGTGTGACATGGAGAGTGAGTTGGTGGTGGAGCGGGTGCGAGAATGCACACTTGGAATGGTTGAGGGTGTGCGAGGAGGCACACCTGAGTTGGTGGTGGCGCGGGTGCGGGAGGGCACATCGGAGCGCGTGATGGTGAGTGTTACAGAGGATGTAACCGGAGAGTGTGCGCAAGAGTTGGCGTGAGTGTGTGCGGTGATGATTTGGTGTGCAGAAGAGTGCACACCCGTGGTGAGTGTTACGGAGGACGTAACGGGGAAAGAAAGGTGTGGAACGGAGTGTTTGAGTGATGAATGCGATACAGAGTGTGGAAGTGGGAGTGAGTGTGACCAGGAGAGTGAGATGGATGGAGAGAGTGTGCGAGAATGCACACCCATGGTTGTCACAGAGGATGTGACCAAGGAGTGGGCGCGAGGAGGTGTGTTGATGAAGTGTGCGAACGACGAATGTGTAACCGCATGTGCGAATGGTGGACTGGATGCGCAAGAAGGTGCGTGAGAAAGGTGTGTAACAGAGGAGTGCATGATAACAGAGTGTGCTGTCAAAAGTGAGGATGAGTGCACAAAAGAGTATGTGAGCGTTTTGAGTAGACATGAGTTTGTGCGAGGGGAGAATGCACGAGCAAGTGCTGTGACAAAGTGTGTGGGATATACGAGCGGCGTTGGAGCGCCGGGTTTGGAGAGTGTGAAAGGGGTCGTGTATGTGTGTGAGCTGCGAGTAAGGCATCGAGGTCAAACGGGATAGTGGTTAGACCGACGTTTAACCGACGTGAGCCCTCGGTCCGTGCCGGGCTGTGGGTATTGCGGGAGCCGGCGGGGATCGGTGCAGCGTCGCTTCTCTTCGGAGCGTCGTGCACGATTCGGGCCTGGCCCCGCCCCGCACGGTCGAGTCCGGCCCTTGCTGGGCAAGGCGACCGGCCCGGTTCGAGGGCAGGTAGGAGGGATCGGAACGGCGCTCCCTTGTGGTGGCGGCGTTCCACCCGGTCAAGGTTGGCCCATTGCACTTGGGAGCGAGAGGCCCTGCGTAGGGATGGCGCTTTAAACCTCGGCCCAACCAAACCTCCTCCCCTGAACCGAATGCCGGACGGACTCAACCTGCAGGTGACCAAACCAACCGAATTCATTGCTCGGCTTTGCGAAGCCGAGTTTTAATGATGTAACGACGCACCGAGAGGCTCAATTGAGTGGATGGTGATGATGATAGTGTTTTGATTCGAAATTGGGAATAGGGGATGGAATTGGCAGTAATGATTGGCAAATTTGATGGATAAAAATGATTGGCAGTAATGATTGGCAAATTTGTTTGGCCATAAAATTGGATGGGCAAAATTGATAGGGAGAGATGCCCGATGTAGAGGAATGGCAACTCTGCCATCCCTCACATCCCCCGGGCACATGAGCATTAGTTATGGGGTTTTGGCAGTGCAAGCTCGCCGAGGGAGGGTTTGGATAATTGTATAGGGATCTAGAAAAATGACCATAGGTAACTGTAGAATTAAGTAGTGACATTGTACAAGTAGTAGGGGACGTAGAATAGGTTAGATGGATTATAACGACGAGGGAGCGCAATAGTATAAGGGGCGACTGGAAAGCGCGAGTTTTAGAAGGGCACCAGGTAGGTCAGATGATGCTGTGTGTGTGTGTTGAAAGTGTATGGAGCAGCGTATTGTGAAAAGTGTGAGGTGATTGTGAGTTGTATTGAGCGTGAAAGTGTATGGAGTAGTGTATGAGTGAATAATTGTGATTGTGCATTGTATTGAGTGAATGAAGAAGCCTGGGAGGAAAGGAGGGTGCAAGAGCCACCAGGTGTGTGTGAGCACAGGTGTGCAAGTGAAGCAAAGGTGTGCAGAGAATGGTTGGATGAAATGAATGGTCTGGGATACATGGAGTATGGAATGGATGGTGTGGAGTGAGTATGGTGGAAAACGTGGAGTGGAGTGGTTGGTGTGAAGGGAGTGGATGGGGAAGATGGAGCCCCATCATGAATACCCGGGGAGGGTAGTTTAAGAGTTAGGTAGAGGGTATAGGTAAATTGTGGTTGGATATTGGCATCTGTGGTGCGTGTGGTAGAATGGTGTTTGGATGGGTGCATTAGTGACGTGGAAATGGCTGGGCGTGTGGCCTGTTAGAGGGATGGTTGGTTGAGCGCTCCGTCACTGTTAGTCTGTCGGCCAGGTGAGGCCGCAGGTAGGCTCTGGGAGCCAGTTAGGGTTCAATGGGGCCCGAGGATCCAGAGGAAGGACCCGGGTAGCCCAGTGCCAGAGAGGGCACCGAGGGGGTAAGCACTAGGGAGGGCCTTCCCCAGGTAGGTTAGTGAGGAGCAGGTAAGCTGGGATGGCAACTTCAGTGGCGGAGGCGCACAGGTAAGTAGACCTGTTAGGGGAGCCACACGACTCAGCCCCGAAATTGTGCAAAGGCACAGGGAGTTGAATCGGGGGAGTGAGACCCCCAAATTGGAGAGCGCCACAGTATGTGCAATGGGAGTTTGGTTTTTAGAACCGCATGGAGTAAGACGGCCAATGGTTTTGCAGGGAAAGACCCCGGGTAGTGTAAAGTGTGTTAATGTCATTTAGAAAGTAGTTGGCATTGAAATCTCCTCGCACCATCTACACCCACTCACCTGAGGTGATGACGTAACTCCCCACCATGCCATGGTTGTTTTATTTATTTTTATGCAGATGTTTTTGGGAATGTGAGACGCATCACGACGTGGGTGAGACATTGTGCTGGTTGTTCCATCTCTTCCTCCTTAAGAGGGATTAATGATGAATTTGAATCAATGGCAAATTTGGTTGGAGGGATTGGTAACGAATTTGGTATTAGGGGAGATATGGGGAGACAAGACGTAGAGACGAATTGTAAATTGTTTTGTAAATACGGGGTAAGGGGCAAGGGTAGAGTAGGTGACAGGTGGGGTGGTGTACGTTAGGGACGAGCTTTCTCCGCTCGCTCTCCAGACGCGCCTCACTCTGCATTGCCTTGGTTGATGTGTACCCTTGCGCCCTTGCCCTCGCTGATTCTGCTTTGTCTTCCTTCCCCACCTTTGGACCGTGCTCTCTGGGCACTGAGGGAGAGCGTGCGGGAGCTGCATTTGTGTGCCCGAGCCCCCGCTGCCAGCTGCCTGAATCGATGCACCACTTATGGACCGCACGTCTTGCGGCCATGCACCACCATATGGACCACGGTTCTTTGGCCGAGCACCACACTGATGGACCCCACGTTTTGGGGCATGACACCTCTGCTGGGACCGGCCACGATGGCCCAGGAAGATCTCGCTTGCGGACCTCGGTGAGGTGTCACCAAGCCTACAGGTGGACCACCCATAGCTGGCCCCTGTGGGCCATAAATAAAATGGACACGTTTGTGCTTTTTTATTTATTATTATTGCAAATAGGCAGCAAGCCACAAGTTGAGAACATCAAGAGACAACATCTGGAAGAGACAACGGCAAGCAGAGGGAGCAGCAGAGCAGCAGAACAAGACCACCAGTTTTTGTTTATTTTATTGTATGTGCAATGTAGCACCAGATGGTGCTTGACTGGTGCTTGCTTGATTGCTGCTTATGATTGGTGCTTTGGTGCTTGCATGCTCGGGGATGCATTACAATAAAATTCTGCATCCCCGGGCATGTGAGGTGGTGTATCGATGCAGTGCATGCTCTTTCCTCCCTCCCACAGGATTCTTTTTGTTTCCAAGAGAATGACAGGTCCTGGGTTTGCAGTTTTGCAAATACAAATAGTGTCGTGTAAATAATGCTCCCCACCGTAAATGTTTAGCTTGAGAATTAATTCCGCAATTCGGTTAACTGTGGGTGTGAATCTGTTAGGTAGGATGCAACGTAATAGGGGGACATATTTAATTGTGTTTTAAAACTGTCGCACTCAGGGTAAGGTTAATAGTAGAGGGATATTACACCTGCGTGTCACACTAAGTTAAAGTTTTGTCGGCCCGAGACAGGCCGTGAGGAATGAAGGTGCTGTGTTGCAGTTTTTAGAACCTTCACTTTGTAAATTTAGTATTAAATTTCCTTATAAATAACCCCTGTGTACATTTCCCCTGAATTGGCTGTTAATTGAAATAAGTGCACCTTAGTTAGTCCACATTGAAACATGTAGCAAATCATAGGAACTCTCTATAGTTATATCGTTATTCTGTGTTTCAGGTAAGGCTATGTTGCCCATAGTTGAATCTGCGTTGCATCAAACAAATAAGATAGGCCCCCTTTTCAATGTCCCCAAAGCGCCTCTGCCAGCCGCAGCCGCCTTACCGCTCGCTCCAAAACTCCATTGCCCACGAGGCCAGCATCAGAGAAGAAGGGGGAGGAGCTACCACCTCACAGGCGTGGCCCCACCTCGTCACCAAAAGGTGGAGCCAGAAAGCCCTTACGACCAACCAGGAATCGGTGAGCATGGCTTGAGAGGGCGTGGAGCGAAAGATCTGGCAGGTTTGGGAGGGTTCCAAGGGCGAGGTTATAAAACCCATTGCGCAAAGCCCCCACCGCAGATGAGTGAGAGAGCACGAATCGAGAGTTCTGTGGAGGGAGGCGCATTTTCATTTGTGGCATTTTGTGGCATTTTCCGATTCCGTAACCATAGAGGAGGTGCGGCGAGTAAAGAGAGACCTGCTGCTGCCGAAAGCCCTGCCGTGTGGAGCCGCCGGCTGTAAGCTTCCGAACTGCGAACCTGGAGCGGACCTCTTTGCTGCGCATCTTGCCCGGACCTTCCTGCCCTGTGTCACACCTGAACCTTCTCCTTCCAGCCATTCGTGCCTGCCTGCAATTCCCTATTCGTGTGAGTCTGTTTGTGTTGTCCTGTGGGAATAAGTAAGCTTGAATAAGGATTGCACTGTGTCTTCTCTTCTGTAAATTACCTTCGTTTCTTTCTTGGTTTTGGATTTTGTGTAAATAATTAATAAATCCCTGTTATTTCTTACCCGTTTGGTTTCATTCTCGTCCGATCGCTTTAGTGATTTCCCCATTGAGTTCCTGTGGTACGATTTCGGCCAACGCTTTATAATCGGGTTAGTCATTGCTAACGGCCCGCGTCGCGGCTCGCTTCGCTCGGCGCAATCAAATCAATTACGCTGGGGCACGGGCGGGAGTATTTCCTTGCGTACCGGAAGGCGCTGGTACTTAGGTCATAGGAAGGATAGGCCTAATACCCTGTTCAGCGCTGACCGGGCATGACATCATACCCCCAGGATTGGAGACGGCCAGTGTACAAGACAAGGGGTTAACCCCCCTTGGTAAGGCGAGCGCTGTACTCCGGATTCCGTAACAACATATATATATATATATATATATATATATATATATATATATATATATATATATATATATATATATATATATATATATATATATATATATAGAAGTATATATATATATATAGTGCATTCAGAAAGTATTCAGACCCCTTCACTTTTTTCACATTTTGTTATGTTGCAGCCTTATGCTGAAATCGTTTAACTTCACTTTTTTCCCTCATCAATCTACACTCAATACCCCCATAATGCCAAAGAGAAAGCAGGGTTTTAGAAAGTTTTGCGAATTTATTAAAAAGAAAAAACCGAAATATCACATTGACATAAGTATTCATACCCTTTGCTATGACACTTGAAATTTAGCTCAGGTGCCTCCCATTTCTCTTGATCATCTTTGAGATGTTTCTACACCTTGATTGGAGTCCACCTGTGTTAAATTCAATTGATTGGACATGATTTGGAAAGGCACACACCTGTCTATATAAGGTCTCACCCTCACATCTGACAATGCATATCAGAGCAAAAACCAAGCCATGAATTCGAAGGAACTGCCTGCAGAGCTCAGAGACAGGATTGTGTCGAGGCACAGATCTGGGGAAGCCTATAAAAAAATCTCTGCTGCATTGAAGGTTCCCAAGAGCACAGTGGCCTTCTTAAATGGAAGAAGTTTAGAACAACCAGGACTCTTCCTAGAGCTGGCCGCCCGGCCAAACTGAGCAATCGGGGGAGAAGGGCCTTGGTCAGAGAGGTGACCAAGAACCCGATGGTCATTCTGCCTGAGCTCCAGAGATCCTGTGGGGAGATGGGAGAAACTTCCAGAAGCACAACCATCACTGCAACACCCCACCGATCTGGGCTTTATGGCAGAGTGGCCATACGGAAGCCTCTCCTCAGGTGTTGGTGGATGTTTACTGCGAGCGTAGACAAGAGTGTGTTGTAGACTAGAGTGTGTAGTAGACTAGAGTGCAAGACTAGAGTGTGTTGGTGGTTGTGTTTGGGAGATGTATGTGTTTGGTGGATGTCTGTGTTTGGTGGATGTTTGTGTTTGGTGGATGTTTGTGTTTGGTGGATGTATGTGTTTGGTGGATGTATGTGTTTGGCGGATGTATGTGTTTGGCGGATGTATGTGTTTGGTGGATGTTTGTCTTTGGTGGATGTATGTGTTTGGTGGATGTACGTGTTTGGTGGATGTATGTGTTTGGCGGATGTTTGTGTTTGGCGGATGTATGTGTTTGGTGGATGTATGTGTTTGGTGGATGTATGTGTTTGGTGGATGTATGTGTTTGATGGATGTATGTGTTTGGCGGATGTTTGTGTTTGGCGGATGTATGTGTTTGGCGGATGTATGTGTTTGGTGGATGTATGTGTTTGGTGGATGTATGTGTTTGGTGGATGTATGTGTTTGATGGAAGGATGTGTTTGGTGAATGTTTGTGTTTGGTGGATGTCTGTGTTTGGTGGATGTATGTGTTTGGTGGATGTATGTGTTTTTTTTTTTGTTTTTTTGTGTGCTGAATCGAGGCTCGTGAAAGAGCTAACATTTATTTCACAAACAAATCAACCAGACAAACAAAATATATAAAAAGAGGGAGCGGAAGACAAGATGGGGAGAGAAGGGGAAGCACACAAACACAACATTTGAGAGCAGGGAGAAGTGTGGGAGGGAGAGGGCTTGGGGGGAGGAGGCGTGGGAAGGGTGGGGGGGGGGGAGGTATAAAACACAAGGGGACCAAAATTAGCGGGGGTAGAAAAGATCAAGGTTTTGGATGGGGGAGGATAAGAGATGGTGGTGAACAGCTGTTTTAAAGACCTGGAGGGTGGAGTGGGATTGAAGAGAGTGAGGGAGTTTGTTCCAGAGGTCGGAGAAAAGAGGAATGAAGGAGTGAAGGTGAGCAGAAAGTCTTGATTTTGGCAGTTTAACCATAAGAGGGTTGCAGGCAGATCCTGTGCGACCTGTAGGAATATTTGGGGGACAGAGCCCAGAGAGAGCTGGGGGGGCAAGGCCAGAGAGGAGTCGGTAGAAGACGGAAAGACCACCAACCTGCCTGTGGTGAGAGTGAAAGGCCCTTGGAGTTAGCTTCATCGCGGGAGATTCCAATGATTCTGAACGCTTTGGTTTCAACAGCGTGAAGACGAGCGAGGTGTGAGACAGGAGCACCAGACCAGAGGGGAGAGCAGTATTCCATAGAGCTGCGGATGAAAGCCTTGTAAGTGGTGAGGAGCTCAGGTGTACCAAGCAAGGACTTCGCATGACGGAGGATGCCCAGTCGGCGACTGGCTTTGGAGGCCAGATTTGAAATGTGGTTTTCCCAGGAAAGATCATGGCAGATAGTGAGACCCAAAAGATTTAGTGACAGAACTTCTTGGAGAGGATTATTCAGAAAGTGGATGGGAGGGTTGTCCAGTCGGTCTTTCAGAGAGACATCGTAAGAGTGTGAGATTTGTCAGGATTGAAAGACATGTTCCATTTGTTTGCCCAGTCTGTGATTTTGTCCAGGTCTGCAGAGAGTGAGGAGGCTGCAGACTGCCGATCTGAGGGATGAGGAATGGAGCGACAGAGAGTAGAGTCGTCAGCAAAGAGATAGAGAGGATTTTCAAGAGAGTCAGAGAGATCATTGATGTAGACCAGAAAAAGCACAGGCCCAGAACACTGCCTTGGGGAACTCCAGCCTGAACAGGAAGAGGAGATGAGAGAAACCCATTCAGGGCCACACGTTGACTACGACCAGAGAGGAAGTCCGCCAGCCATGCGTGGAGATTTCCATGGATACCAAAGGAGGAGAGTTTGGTGAGCAGAGCGGGGTGCCAGACCGTATCGAAGGCACGTGATATGTCAAGGGAGACAGATCTAATTTCCTGTTTGGCGTTGACGACCTCCATCCATTGAGGTTTGGTGGATGTATGTGTTTGGTGGATGTATGTGTTTGGTGGATGTATGTGTTTGGTGGATGTATGTGTTTGGCGGATGTATGTGTTTGGCGGATGTTTGTGTTTGGTGGATGTATGTGTTTGGTGGATGTATGTGTTTGGTGGATGTATGTGTTTGGCGAATGTATGTGTTTGGCGGATGTATGTGTTTGGCGGATGTATGTGTTTGGCGGATGTATGTGTTTGGTGGAAGTATGTGTTTGGTGTATGTGTTTTGTGGAAGTATGTGTTTGGTGGAAGTATGTGTTTGGCGGATGTATGGGTTTGGTGGAAGTATGTGTTTGGCGGATGTATGTGTTTGGTGGATGTATGGGTTTGGTGGAAGTATGTGTTTGGCGGATGTATGGGTTTGGTGGAAGTATGTGTTTGGTGGAAGTATGTGTTTGGCGGATGTATGGGTTTGGTGGAAGTATGTGTTTGGCAGATGTATGTGTTTGGTGGAAGTATGTGTTTGGCAGATGTATGTGTTTGGTGGAAGTATGTGTTTGGTGGAAGTATGTGTTTGATGGAAGTATGTGTTTGGTGGAAGTATGTGTTTGGTGGATGTACGTGTTTGGTGGAATTACGTGTTTGGTGGAAGTATGTGTTTGGTGGAAGTATGTGTTTGGTGGAAGTATGTGTTTGGTGGAAGTATGTGTTTGTTGGATGTATGTGTTTGGTGAATGTATGTGTTTGGCGGATGTATGTGTTTGGTGTAAGTATGTGTTTGGCAGATGTATGTGTTTGGTGGATGTATGTGTTTGGCGGATGTTTGTGTTTGGCGGAAGTATGTGTTTGGTGGAAGTTTGTGTTTGGTGGAAGTACGGTGTTTGGCGGATGTATGTGTTTGGTGGAAGTATGTGTTTGGTGGAAGTATGTGTTTGGTGGAAGTATGTGTTTGGTGGAAGTATGTGTTTGGTGGAAGTATGTGTTTGGTGGAAGTATGTGTTTGGTGGAAGTATGTGTTTGGTGGAAGTATGTGTTTGGTGGATGCATGTGTTTGGCGGAAGTATGTGTTTGGTGGATGTCTGTGTTTGGCGGATGTATGGGTTTCGTGGAAGTATGTGTTTGGCGGAAGTATGTGTTTGGTGGAAGTTTGTGTTTGGCGGATGTATGTGTTTGGCGGATGTATGTGTTTGGTGGAAGTATGTGTTTGGCGGATGTGTGTGTTTGGTGGAAGTATGTGTTTGGTGGATATATGTGTTTGGCGGATGTATGGATTTGGTGGAAGTATGTGTTCGGCGGATGTATGTGTTTGGTGGAAGTATGTGTTTGGTGGAAGTATGTGTTTGGTGGATGTATGTGTTTGGCGGATGTATGGGTTTGGTGGAAGTATGTGTTCGGCGGATGTATGTGTTTGGTGGAAGTATGTGTTTGGTGGATGTATGTGTTTGGTGGAAGTATGTGTTTGGTGGTTGTTTGTGTTCGGTGGAAGTACGTACATCTATCACTCTTTCAATAATATCAATAATATCTATCAATAATATATCTATCAATTCCCCCCCCCCGCCCCCCCCCCCCATAAAGATGTATAAATATATAGATTAGCTTGTATGTATATATATATATTGTTACGGATCGCGGTTAGATGTTATTTCGACCGAGCGGTGGTGTATTACCGCGACCTAACAGTTATTCCCCGACTAGACAACAACTCACCCGATTCCACCCGAACGTTGGCCAAATCGCGCTACGCTAAATCAATGATTGGAAAGGACACAACGACTGGGATAAATGAAACGACGCCAGGGGTACAGTTCTCAAGACCTCCGGAGGAGGGTATAATTAGTGGTGGAGAAAAGGGGTAGATTACAAGGTAGAGAGGTAAAGGCACAGAAGAGATAGGCACTTAATTACAGTCTTATCTTAGCCCAGACAGACCACAGACAAACGGAACAAGGCTGACTTACACAGGGATTGATGGCAGGGAAGGACAGGTAGTTCGATAGCACAAGGTGCACCTTGGCTCGGGGACAGGATCAAGCATGGTCCAAGAGATGCAGGGAGGCCTCACAGCGCTCGGAGGTGGCGTCTTTCTTTCTCCAAGCTCAGTGCGCATCTGACGTCACCACTCCCTCGGCTGCGCATTCTCAACGGGGAGTGACACGCCCTCGGCTGGTTGGCTCCGCCCCAGATGGGACCGGTCCGCCGCTTCCATTGGGTGCGGGGGTTACCGGGCTCCACCCTTGACGAGGAGCTGACAGGGAGCCCCTATTTGGTAACCCCGTCGAGCACATGTTTGATGGCGGCTCGTGGAGAAGGCCTCGTGCCCTCCCAACACCCCCTACCAACCAAGCCGGAGTGAGGACGCGCACTCCATGTGCACGCCGCCGCCGTTGCTGTTGTTGTTGTTGTTGTTTCTGAACCATGAGGAAGAGCTGCGGGGAGGTATTGGGAGGTCCTAAACTTCCTAACGGTGCCATACAATCACATTCTGGTGCAACGAAGGGTCAGAATTAATGGAAACGAATCCTTAACTGACATAGACTAAGAATAACTAGCAAGATGTCCTACAGTTGTCTTACAGGAGATGCGGTGAACCTGGGCACGACATTTAATGGGGGAAATAGGGGGAGGTCGGGTCTACAGAGTGTTGCTTACAGAAAATGGGACTAGGGAATGGGGGATTGGGGATAGTTGGGAAGTATTGAGGAAATAGGGGAATATTTACAAGCGGATATGGATGAATGCAAATCCCATATCCGCAACATTGCACCCTTCTCTACCTCGGGGCGTCCCGACCCGATAAATTTTTACCTACTTTAGTGTGGCACTCAGATGTAGTTCCCTCTACTATTAACTCAACCCTGAGTGCGACAGTTTTACAGATGTTCACAAATGAGTAAATATGTCCCCCTGCGACGTTGCACCCTTCTCCTAACAGAAACACACCCACAGGATAACCGAATCGCGGAAAACATCCTCAAACTAAACATACAGCCGGTAGGGAGCATTATTTATACAACACTGATATTTACACTACGATCCAGGACCTGTTCTTTGAGGAACACATGCAGATGTTATGCATAGAGAGAGAGCACGCCTGCCAGCATCGATACACCAACCCACGAGTGCCCTGTGGCCCTACGGCCTTTAATAATGTGCAGAGCACCCCGTCCAAGCACCAAAAGCACCACCCCATACGCACAGTCAGCACCATCCAGTGCACCAATAAAGTGTTCAGTAACAATGCACAATTAAGTGTCCATGGTCACCGGTGGTGTCGCAGCCGGCCGATGTTCTGCCGCTGGTCTTGCCTTCATGGAGTGCACTTGGCCTTCTGGCTTCTTTAGAAATAAAGAAAGGCGCCAACCGCGTCCATTTCTAAATTGTGGCCGTCAGGGGGGCCAACTAAAAGTGGTTCACCTGTATGGCATAGGTGCCACGTTGACCCAGCGGTCCATCCACGGGTGGTGCTTGACCGCAAAAGAACTGCGGTCCATTGTGGGCGGCCACAAAAATTGCGGTCCATATGGTGTATCGATCCAGGCAGCAAGCAGCGGAAGTACAGGCCCACAACTGCGGAGCCAGCACCTCTCTCTCCTCTCTCTCTGCCCCAAAGCCAGATCCTCGGAGGTGGGAGACAAAATAAGACAAGTGAGTAAGGTGGTAAGGGCGCAAAAGTGCACGCAATTCAAGGTAATGCACACTGGGGGCACATGGGAACCAGGTGATACAGGTACGTTCCTACCGTACGCCCCCCCCCCCCCACCAGGTAACCTACATTGCCCCTCCCTTACCCCTTACTGTATCCACAAAACACAACACTACCCATAAACATCTACTTTACACATCAACAAACGTCCCTACTGTCTTCCCCGTTCCTCCCATAAACCAAATTCGTCTTCTCTCCCTCCTAACCAATCAAATTTGCCATTTCCAACTCTCATCAAAATTTGCCATCTCCAATTCAACATCAAAATTTGCCATCACCAATTCATCATCAGTCCCTCCTAAGGAGGGAGAGATGGAATCACCCCAATGTCTCATCCACGTCGTGATGCGTCTCACAAATCCACACAGCAATTCTCCTTTCCTGCAACACAGAACAAAGGAACACAGGTGTGGAGTCATCATCATCACCTCAGGTAAGTGGCTGCGTATGGTGCGACAGGTTCATCAATCCTAACTATTTCCTAAATGACTTTAACAACTTTACATTACCCGGGGTCTTTCCCTGCCAATCCATTGGCCAACTTACACTATGGGTTCTAAAAACCAATTCCCATTGACCAAACTGTGGTGCTTCTCAAGTTGGGGTCTCACTCCCCCGATTCATCACTCGGTGCCCCCGCACAATTTCGGTGGCTGGGTCGTGTGACGCTCCCAGCTGGTCCGCCCACCTGCACACCTCCACCACTGTTGTTGCCTACCGAGCTCACCTGCTCCTCACCCTAACCTAACTAACTGGGGAAGGCCCTCTCGCACTCTCACCCCCTCAGTGCCCTCTCTGGCACGGCCTGCCCGATCCACACCCGGGATCCTCAGGCACCCACTGACACTAACGGCTCCCAAAGCCCACCTGCGGCCTCACCTGGCCGACATCTAACAGTGGCGGAGTGCCCAACCATTCACACTCATACTAACAGGCCACACGACCAGCCAATTTCACCACACCAATGCACCCATCCACAATACCATTCTGCAACCGCACCACAAATGCCAATATCCAACCACAATTTACCTATACCTTCTAACTATTCTTTAAACTACCCTCCCCGGGTACTCGTGAAAAGGGGTCCACTCTTCCCCCATCCACACCTTCGCACCATGCACACCACTCCGTACCACTTACTCCATGTATTCCACACACCTGTACTTGCACACCTGTGCTCTCATACTTGGTGCCGCCTGCACCCTTCTCTCCCCCAAGCGCATTTGCGCTGATCCACAACACTCACTACTCATACACTGCTCCACACACCTGTCCAGTTCTCACACAGCATCATCTCATCTAACTACTCCCCTCTGAAACTTGCGCTTCCCAGTCGTCCCTTTAAACTATTGCGCTCCCTCGTCATTATCATCCACTAAGCTACTACGTCCCCACTACAGGTATCAGTCACTATCTAACCTTAACGTTGCCTAATGTCATCTTCTAGGATCCCTACACACAATATCCTAACCCACCCGGGCTAGTTATCACTGCCATACACCCCATAATCTATAGCGCATTTGCCCCACCATCATGGGAAGGGTGGCAGGGATGCCACCCTTACCCACCGTCATACGGCGCGAGTGGGACCTTGTGGGACCACCTCGTATGTGAGTCGTTGCCCGCCTGCCGGACCCCGTGCGTCGCCCCTTGCGGGGTCAGCGCGGGGCCAAACCGGCCGGGCCCCCACAGTACATTACCCCCAAGGGGCTCTCGTGCCTCCCCTGTCCCTCTAAAAACTACCCCTGTTGGTGTCGATGCATGGGTCACGCTTCCGCAACCCGCTACCCATTCCATACCACCACAACCTTGCTCACTCACACCTCGCACCTCTCCCATCACCGGACCCTCTCGCTCGCACCCTCGTTCCATACCCTCCGGACCAGCCATACACCTCACTCTTGGCCTCTCACGAACATCCGGGTCTATCTCGACCCCCAAGCTTATTAAATCACCTGGCGCATCATACGCACGACCATATTGGTCACCACTTACACCGGGTCCTCTTTCTCTTCGCTTCTCCTCCATCACCTGCGAATCCCTCATCCGGTTAATGAGCACATCATCACGATCCGAACACAGACTTTGGACCAATTCTTTTACTTCCTCCTTTATCTCTTTCTTATCCTCTCTCCGTCGCTTCTTAATTTCGCTCACCCCTTCTTCCACTTCTTCTAATTTCTGCTTCACCTCCTTCATCTCCTCGTGCGCCCCCTTAAGTTCTTCCTCTAACTCCACCTTATTTTTTTCTATGTGCTCCCGCACCTCCCGCTCTTTAACCTCCATCACCTCTACCACCTTGTTCATTTTCCTCGTCAGGTCCTCATGTACCGTCTGACACTCTTTTTTAATTACCCCTACGTCCTTTTTCATCTCCTTCTGTGTCGATTTTAAACCCTCTATTACCGCTGTGTTCTTCTTTACCTGGTCCCCCAAATCCTTTTGTCCCACTGTCAGTTGTTCTACTCCCAGCGTCAACTCCTCTATACCACCTTGCAATTTTACAGTCCCCTTTCTCACCTCCTTCTCCATGCGCTCCTTACAGTGCCTCACCTCCTCGCGCACTCCTCCGACCTCCTCACTCACACCTCTTCTGATCTCCTCTCCCATCACTTGCATCTCCTGCCCAGATGCCACCCTCATCTGCTCCATTTCCTCCCTGTGAGCATCCAATTTAGTTTCTACCCCCATTCTGACCCCCTCTATCTGCTGCCCCATTTTTTAAACTTCCCTTTCCGCTTGGTCCCTCATGTCCCTCAATTTGCCTTCCATACTGTTTTCTAACCCCTCTAACCCCTTTTTCGTCCCTTCCATTTGATTCTCTTGAGCGGCCATTCTGTTTTCTACCCCCGTTAACCCCTCCTGTATTTCCCCTAATCTATCGTCTAATCCCTCTATTCTACTCCCTAACCCTCCGATCTGGGCCCCCATCCTTTGTTCTAACCGTTCCCCCATTTTGCCCCCCATTCTTCCCCCCAATCGCTCACTATCAGCCCTCATTTGCTCACTATCAGCCCTCATTTGGCCCTCCAATCACTCCCCCTGAGCATCCATTTTTGCCATCATTTGAATCATAAAGACTCGCATGTACTCTGGCATCTCTGGCTCGGCTGCCGGGACCACGGGCGCAGCACAATTTGGTACTACTACGGTCACGGGCGCGGCAAAATTTGGTGCTGCTACACCCACGTGCGCGAGGACGCCATCTTGTGCGCCCGAAACCTCGTGCGCGAGGACGCCATTTTGCGAACCTGCCGCCCTCACTGCTTCGCTCTCCTCTTGTCCCTCAATTTGGTCCTGGATCGACCCTGCCTCACTCTCCTCTACCGGAACCCAGCCATCTTGATCTGCCATAGCGCGACTTTCAAAATTCGGGTTTTTTGTAAAACAAAACAATTTCCAACTGCTTGTAATTTTGAGCGTGTTAAGCGCGCTTCGGGCCTCGTATCTCACTCCTCGACACCAATTGTTACGGATCGCGGATTAGATGTTATTTACCAAGCGTTGGTATTGCCGCGACCTAACAGTTCCCCCGATTCTTCCCCAACTCACCCGATTCCACCCGAACGTTGGCCAAATCGCGCTACGCTAAATCAATGATTGGAAAGGACACAACGACTGGGATAAATGAAACGACGCCAGGGGTACAGTTCTCAAGACCTCCGGAGGAGAGTATAATTAGTGGTGGAGAAAAGGGGTAGATTACAAGGTAGAGAGGTAAAGGCACAGAAGAGATAGGCACTTAATTACAGTCTTATCTTAGCCCAGACAGACCACAGACAAACGGAACAAGGCTGACTTACACAGGGATTGATGGCAGGGAAGGACAGGTAGTTCGATAGCACAAGGTGCACCTTGGCTCGGGGACAGGATCAAGCACGGTCCAAGAGATGCAGGGAGGCCTCACAGCGCTCGGAGGTGGCGTCTTTCTTTCTCCAAGCTCAGCGCGCATCTGACGTCACCACTCCCTCGGCTGCGCATGCTCAACGGGGAGTGACACGCCCTCGGCTGGTTGGCTCCGCCCCAGATGGGACCGGTCCGCCGCTTCCATTGGGTGCGGGGGTTACCGGGCTCTGCCCTTGACGAGGAGCTGACAGGGAGCCCCTATTTGGTAACCCCGTCGAGCACATGTTTGATGGCGGCTCGTGGGGAAGGCCTCGTGCCCTCCCAACACCCCCTACCAACCAAGCCGGAGTGAGGACGCGCACTCCCTGTGCACGCCGCCGCCGTTGCTGTTGTTGTTGTTGTTGTTTCTGAACCGTGAGGAAGAGCTGCGGGGAGGTATTGGGAGGTCCTAAACTTCCTAACGGTGCCATACAATCACATTCTGGTGCAACGAAGGGTCAGAATTAATGGAAACGAATCCTTAACTGACATAGACTAAGAATAACTAGCAAGATGTCCTATAGTTGTCTTACAGGAGATGCGGTGAACCTGGGCATGACATTTAATGGGGGAAATAGGGGAGGTCGGGTCTACAGAGTGTTGTTTACAGAAAATGGGACTAGGGAATGGGGGATTGGGGATAGTTGGGAAGTATTGAGGAAATAAGGGAATATTTACAAGCGGATATGGATGGATGCAAATCCCATATCCGCAACAATATATATATATATATATATATATATAGTATATATATATATATATTATATATATATATATATATACAGTATATATATATATATATATATATAGACATATAGAAGCGTCGTTACTGAGGAACGGGCTTATTTTAGCTGAGGATAATGACTATACCTGAGTTGCTGTGTTGTCATGATTTACACCAATCATAATACAAACAATTATTTTGCACAAATGTATTTGTTGTGTTTGTGATATTACATTTTAATGGGCAATTTAGGTTGAAGATTTAGGTTTGAATGTTTTTTTTTCAAGAAAAGCCTCAGCACATACTTCGGGGGGGGGGGGGGGGGGGTGGGAGGGGTAGGTGCAGACTGGAAGTTTGGGACGATTACACCTCACCACCACGTAATTTAAAACACCTCACAGCCATAAAACACGTAATAAAAAAGACCTCACCACCAAGTAATTCAAAACACCTCACCACCAAGTAATTTAAAACACCTCACAGCCATAAAACACGTATAAAAAACACCTTACAGCCAAAAAACACGAAATAAAACACCTCACAGCCATAAAACACGTAATAAAATCACCTCACCACCACAAAATTAAAAACACCTCACAGCCATAAAACACGTAATAAAAGCACCTCACCACCCACGTCATTTAAAAACACCTCACCACCACGTAATTCAAAACACCTCATCACCAACTAATTCAAAACACCTCACCACCACATAATTAAAAACACCTCACCACCACGTAATTATAATACCTCACCACCAACGTAATTCAAAACACCTCTCCACCACGTAATTCAAAGCATCTCACCACCATGTGATTTAAAAACACCTCAACACCACGTCATTAAAAAACACTTCACCACCAAATAATTCAAAACACCTCACCACCACGTAATTATAAATACCTCACCACCACGTAATTCAAAACACCTCACCACCACGTAATTCAAAGCATCTCACCACCATGTGATTTAAAAACACCTCACCACCACGTCATTTAAAAACACTTCACCACCAAATAATTCAAAACACCTCACCACCACGTAATTATAAATACCTCACCACCACGTAATTCAAAACACACTCACCACCACGTAATTCAAAACACCTCACCACCATGTGATTTAAAAACACCTCACCACCACGTCATTTAAAAACACTTCACCACCAAATAATTCAAAATACCTCACCACCACGTGATTCAAAACCACCACAACGTTATTAAAAACACTTCACAACCACGGAATCAAAAGTTGAGGGAGTCGTTAACTGACAACACAGACACTGCCCAGATGTGTCGATATATAGATATAATGACGTTTTGTGTTTGGTGGATGCATGTGTTTGGCGGATGTATGTGTTTGGCGGAAGTATGTGTTTGTGGATGTCTGTGTTTGGCGGATGTATGGGTTTGGCGGATGTATGTGTTTGGTGGAAGTATGTGTTTGGTGGAAGTTTGTGTTTGGCGGATGTATGTGTTTGGCGGATGTATGTGTTTGGTGGAAGTATGTGTTTGGCGGATGTGTGTGTTTGGTGGAAGTATGTGTTTGGTGGATATATGTGTTTGGCGGATGTATGGATTTGGTGGAAGTATGTGTTCGGCGGATGTATGTGTTTGGTGGAAGTATGTGTTTGGTGGATGTATGTGTTTGGTGGAAGTATGTGTTTGGTGGATGTATGTGTTTGGTGGAAGTATGTGTTTGGTGGATGTATGTGTTTGGCGGATGTATGGGTTTGGTTGCCGTTTTGCCGAGTTGCCGTTTTGTCATGGTTTAAACCAACCATAATTCAAACAATTATTTTGCACAAATGTATTTGTAATATACGTGATATCACATTTTATAAACAATTGAAGTTGAAAAAAAAACTTTTCCTGAAAACATTCCAAAAAAATATATAAAAAAATTGGACATTTTTCCAAAAAAGATACCCTTAGGACATACCGACGGGAGAGATATGTGCATACCAGAAGTTTGGTACGATTTCACAAAAGTTTGAGAAAGTCGATCAGTGACAAGACAAGACAAGACAACACAGACGCTGCACAGATATATATATATATATATATATATATATATATATATATATATATATATATATATATATATATATATATATATATATATATATATATATATATATATATAATATATATATAATATATATATATATATATATATATATATATATAATATATATATATATATATATATGTATATAATATATATATATATATATATATATATATATATATATATATATATATATATATATATATATTATGTATATACAGGGTGATTGAAAAGTAACTCCCTATTTTAAAATACTTATAATTTATTTCTTAACTACAATTTTTACAGGAAATGGATATCAAGAAGAAAGCGTATAGCATGAAGTTTTATTTAAATTCGATATGGGCACCAGAATTCGCCACCAGCTTCTCAAGCCGCCCGGGAACGGCGTCAACTGATTTCACCAGGAACTCTTGTGGGATGGAAGACATAACTTCTCGTATACGCCCTTCAAGTTCTTCCAAAGTCGTTGGTTTGGTACAGTAGACTTGCTCTTTTACCCAACCTCCCCAAAGAAAAAAGTCACATGGGTGTTAAGTCAGGGCTCCTGGCTGGCCACTCATACGGACCACGACGACCCATCCATCTCCCAGGGAAGTGGGCATTCAGCCATTCACGAACAACAATAGCAAAATGTGGAGGAGCGCCATCTTGCATGAAAATCAAATCTTCAACATTCTCCGAAGCACTGATAATTGGCCAGATTTCGTCTTGCAGCATGGTGAGGTACCTTTTGGCATTCATGGTATCGCGAAGAATGAAGGGACCTACAATCCTTTCCGAAGTCATTCCACCACACACACCGTTACCTTGGGCCGATATTGCGTTTTTTCAGAAATAACACGAGGATCCTCTCCTGCCCAGTAATAGCAGTTGTGACGGTTCACAAACCCACCGATGTGAAATACCGCTCTTCATCAGACCAGAGGATATTTTCAAAGAGATCAGGCCAATCTTCATACCACTAGCTGGGCACGCTCCTGCAGGGTAAGACGTCCAGCCATGTTTGTAGGGCTTCCGAATTTCAAACAAAACATAATCTGAAAAAAAAACCAACACAGATTACATTCCCATACATTAAGGAACAAACACTAAAACTTGAGAAAAATATTCCAATAAATAAATAATTTC